>NC_083704.1:16292500-16300000 GCF_033118175.1 Dama dama | reverse complement strand
GAAAAAAAAAAGCTAGAGCTAAACACCCTTCTCCAGAACGTTCTTTCACAGGCTAGCTCCTCTCCCCTTCTTTTAGAGGCCCTTTAAATGAAAAATAATTTCAACAAAAACTAAATTGAACCACATCGTGAGATGGTATCCCAGTTATGTTCTGTTTGAAGCAATCACAAAAAATCACAGTGCCATCAGAGACCAAAATCTAAAGATTATTGGCAGAGACACTTGTGTCAAGTCCTTCCCAGTTTTCCCCAGCTCCAGGGTTTGGATTTTCCAGTAGCATCTGGGTCATGAGGACTCACAGAAGCGCAATCTGGGACAAGTGAAACACTAGGAGGATGAAGAAGAAAGATACTATCAAGAGAGGGAGGCTTTCCAGATCATATAGAATTCAGCAAGAAGATTCTGTCAGGAAAGAAACCCGGGCTCACTCTGTATCACCTTTAAATTCTCTGAAGGAAGACGTATGCAAGTTTCCCCAAAGATTTTGTTTGTTTAGTTCACAAAGTTGTTTTATATCCCCAAGCCCAGAACAGTGCTGATACATTCCAGATGCTCAATATATAAATACACTCACGGAATTACATGAAGGGCTTGCACAGGCAAACATTTATCAAGGGATACACTCTGCCCATCCTGGGAGTCACTGTACAGAGTACAAGAAGTAATACAGCGCCACTGATAACAGCTCATGAGTGGCAAAGATTTGGGGAAAAGCAAGAAGCCAAGTAACAGCCCTCACAGTCAGCTGGGGGAGCCCAGTCGCTCTGTTGCTACTGATCAGAGTTGCTGGGGGCGGTGTTCCCAGACAGTGAGCGACCACTCCTCACAACACAGGCGGCCAAACTGCAGACTGACCTGGGGGTCAGCAGAGCCAAGAGCGTCACCAGAGACCCAGAGCGTCACCCTGGGACGAAGGACTCCTCACCTTCCTCCTGGTGCAGCTGTGTTTTCCTCAGCCACTCCTGTGCATCCCTGACGGACGGGATCAGCATGTTGACCAGCCGAGCCATGACCTCCTCCGCTAGAGAACCAAAGAACCAGGGCTTTGAGTGAAGGGGCGGCTGTAGGGATGAGGACGCTCAGTACTAAGAGTCAAAGCCCCCACCTCCCAGGATCTTGTCTCCGCTTCCTCTGAGAAGGGCAGTGAAAGGCCGCTGTCTGCCACCAGGAACAGAAACTACATGTCCCTGTCTGGAGGGACTGCCAACAGCAAGCCTTTGGAGGAAGCTTTTCTTTCTTCTTTTTTTTTTTTGGAGGAAGCTTTTCAAACTGTTCTTACCTTCAACTGGACTGTCTGAATTCTAGAATGATTTAAAAACACACAATTTCACTAATTTTATACATAACTTCCCTCTTCCCTCGTGGCTCAGTGGTAAAGAATCCACCTTCCAATGCAGACGATGCGGTTTGATCCCTGGGTTGGGAAGATCCCCTGGAGAAGGAAATGACACCTCACTCCAGTATCCTTGCCTGGGAAACCCTACGGACAGAGGAGCCTGGCTACAGGCCATGGGGTTGTAAAAGAGTCGGACATGACTTAGCGACTAAGCAATAACATACATAACTTGTGCTCAGTGTCGCTAAGATGTAGCTAATAAGGATGTCAGAGGATATCTGATTCACAGATCACATAAGAGTTCTTTTTAGAGGCTCACACTGCGTGTGGTGTGAGGACCCTCCTAAAAGGGAAGGACCAGGTATGCAGGCTAGATTTTAGTCAAGTCAATGTGTTAGTTGCTAAGTTGTTTCTGACTCTTTGCCACACTATGGACTGCAGCCCACTAGACTCCTATGTCCATGGAATTCTCCAGGCAAGAATCCTGGAGTGGGTAGCTAGTCCCTTCTCTAGGGTATCTTCCCCACCCAGGGATCAAACCCAGGTCTCCTGCATTAGAGGCAGATTCTTCACCGTCTGAGCCACTAGATTGGGTTCAGCCCATAGCAGGTACTCAAGAAATCCCTGAATGAATGAATCAAGGAAGGTTTAAAGAATTTTCTCAAGACTGGAAGCACTCTCCTTCTATCTTCTCCATAGTATTGGTTAGCAAACCCTTTTCTGTCACGCCAGGGGAAACCATCCTGTTCTAAGATTATGACACATTGTTTAACTGGGGGAGGGGTGATCCAAAGAATGGGTCTTTGGTGGGACTAGAGAAAACGTGGTCCTCACTTGTGTTTCTGCTACTGCCAAGATTCCAGCATCCCCAGGTCAGACCTCACTATGAAGGGGCCCGACTTGGACACAAGTCCTCAAAGCCCGGGTTCCGCCACCATCTGGGCCCGCCTTTCGAGGACCCTTACCATCAGCCCAGGCCTTCCGCCTGTAGAGGTCCTCCACTGAGTCGGAGACCTTCTTGATGTTCTCCTGGACCTTCCTCTGTAGTACATGGCTGTGCTCTTTGGCGCCCAGGTGTCTGCGACCCCAAGCGCTCTGCTCCATATCCTGCACCACCAGCTTGCCTTCCTCCATCGCCGGGTCCACCTTCTCGTGGAAAAACTCCAAGTACCTCTGGTAGGCCACTTGCTGCGTCTGGTGGCTTTCCAGGCGGATGTGCTGCTCGTAGGACTCACTGCTCCTCTCCCAACCTTGCTCATCTTCCAGCTCTGCCCCAGAAAGGGCTACAGCCTCAGGAGCCGCACCCTCAAATGCCTGATCTGGGGTGAAATAGTTCTCGGGCCCGCGGGTGAACTTGACCCCGCACAGGTCGCACTGGGTCCGGTCCACATCAGCCTTTTTGAAGTTCCCAGCCGCGGGCTCCCTGCCCTCCTCCCTGAAGTGCTCGGCCTGGCCTCCCGCCCTTCCTCTCTTCCATCTGATGCACAAAGACACTACCAGGCAAACCCTCCGCATCTTCCGGCGGATGGAAGCCCTCCGCTGCTTCTGCGAGAGGATGGAGGCGAGGACGTGGTCCCCCTCCAAGGCCAGCTCCTCCGGCTCGTCCTGGCCGACCTCGTATTCGGGTTCGGCCAAGCAGTCCACGGGATCCACGGAGAAGAGGCGGTTCAGCCGGATCTCCTCGTGGTAGAGGCCCCGGACCGCGGTCCCTTTGGCGTGCCCGCTGTCCCACTGCCAGCGGCAGTCCATCAGGAACTCTTCATCCCGCTCAAAGAGCAGATCCTGCAGCGCCTCCGCCACGGACTTCACGTTGACTGCCAGCCGCACTCGCTTCACCACTCTGAGCAGGCGCTCCGGGACCTGGCCTGGGCACTCCATGTCCAGCAGCTGCAGCCTGGCTTCGAGCTCCTGGAACTGGCTGGACAGGAGAGGCTTGCAGGATGGCTGCAGCACGCCCTCGGTGTTCACCAGCATCACCAGGCACAGCACCAGTGTCCGCTCGGCCTCCCCGGACACCACGTAGTCGATGTCGCTGAAGGCGTCCAGCAGGACGTTGAAGTTGGCATTCTCGCAGCCGCAGAGCACCTTGACGAGGTAGGAGAGGTGGAACCGGAACTTCTGAATGGCCCTGGCCAGGTCCTTGGGTCTGTACTCCTGAATGATGGCGAACACGTCCCCGGGCTCCCGGTCCTTCTTGCTGAACAGGAACTCCCAGTAATGCAAGAGAGCGATGTAGCTCTTCGGGAGGCACAAGACGGCATTCTTCCAGAGGCGGGCCAGGACCGCCCCACAGTGGACGAACTGGAACTCCAGCAGGGCCACCGTGTTCCCGATGCTGGGGATCAGCGGCTCTTTGCACCTCTTGACCAGGACATTCATGAAACGGAAAAAGCGCCTCTTGAAGTCTTCTGGGTTCCTGCACACGTAGAACTGGTGGATGGAGTCCTGCAGCAGTCGGATGAAGCATAGGTGGGGCTTCTCCGCGCTCTCGTCATCCTTGTTGGGCGCCAGCATGCCGAATTTCCCTTCTATTCCTTTCATCCTGCTGCCTCTGTCCCTGCCCCTTTTCTCTTGTTCAGACTGCAGGGCTTTGAGTTCCCGGTTGTACTGGTCCTCCTCCTGGTGGAGCAGCTTGTCGAGCTCATCGGGGTAGCTGGAAGACAGAAGAAAAGCCTGTATGGCGCTCAGCCACAGGTCCGTGGACTCCCGGCGGCTTCGGGCCCTTTCGTTTTGAAAGAGGACGTGGATGTATTCTTTCAGGGCAGACCTGTAGGATCGGAAGGATTTGTAATGTGGCTTGAGGACTTCTTTGCACGCCATAGGGTTTTCTGACAACACTCGCTGGTGGAAATGCTTAGGGAAGACGACATTCAGCAAGGATTTGCAAAGGCCGTGCTTGTCCAGAGACAAAATGTAATCGATCTCTTCAAGTTCTTCAGCTAAGACTTTAGGAAATACTCTTTTGGCTTCCAACAGTAACCCCTTGATGGCCACCAGGTGTATTTTTGACTGGACCAAACACTTGGCCTCGTGACGCCGCAAAGGCCTGTGGAAGTCTTCACAGCATCCGTCCTCGCATTTTAAGCCCACGACAAACTTCATGCAGACACCCGGGTAGGTCTTTGCAAGCAGGCTCTCTGTGATCTGACACAGCCTGCTCAGAAGGTGCTTGTTTAGGGCTAATTTCACCTGATCCATCATTATCAAGAAATGGTCTTTTGTTTTCTTCTCCTTCAAGTTCAAATCCAGGTCAGAAATGATGCGTAATATGGGTCCAGGGTCGTTCTGAGCTATCTGACAGTACTTGGCATCCACCTGCGAGATCCCAAAAAATTCAAAGCAAGACTTGACCATCTCCTTCTCGGCATTGGTGTTCACTCTTCTGAGGGCCCTGACCAGATCGAGGAGGACTTCAAGGCCCCCCGGAGCCAGAGCCAGGACTTCCTCGGGCTGGACCTCACAGCGGCTGGTGGCTTGGTAGAGCGCCTCCACTGCCCCCGCCGAGTGGTTGAGGGTGCCAAACTTCAGGAAAGCATCCTTGAGCTTCAAGAAATCTCTCATGATCACCCCCTGCAGGAAGTGGGCCTCGGCGATGCCAGACAGCTGGTTGGCCTGATGGCAGAGGTCCAGGGCTTCTCTGAGGATGGTCTTGGTAAGGTCGACGTCGGAATCCCTGGCCACGTTGAGACGGGCAACCGCTAGAAGACACGAGGCCTGGAAGTCCTTGTCAGCGGTGAGCCTGGCAGCCTCCAACAGGCAGCCGTGCTGCTTCATCAGCAGGGCAGCCTCTTCCCTCCGACCTTCCCTGTTGAGCAGGTCAGCGGCCTCCGCCAGCCGCTTCCGAGATGTCAGGAACACCAGCTGGTCTTCGGTGTCAAGCTTCGAGAGCACAGCCATCATCTCCTTCGTTTTATTCATGCTCAGGTACTTGGCTGCAGCTTCCAAGTAAAACTGGCTGGCAGAATAGGATAGCTTAGAGACAGGAAGGGCCTTGGCCCTTAGCATTTCTTCATACCTGCAAAGACAGACAACACCGATGTCAACTCAGCATCACCCCGTATAAAATTTATAAAGTGCAGAACAGAGCAACTTACATAAAATGCCCACTTGTAGGCAGGACTCACCAAACTGGTCCTAAAATTAGCCAGCATCTTTATCAAGACTTCCTTTGATACTATAAAATTAATTCTTTATTCCCCAAAGGAACCCAGCACGAGTATGTTTAATGAATGAAATATAGTGGAGTTGCACAAAAAGAAGAAAATAGTTAAAAAAGAAAAAAGAAACAAACCCAAACAAAACCGAAAAAGAATAAATATTAAAAAAAAAATTGAAAAAAAGAATGTAATAGAGTTGCATCCTAGGCAAGTGACCGTTACGTTACAAGTCAACCTGTAAGGCATAAAGTATTCATAGTCAAAATTATTCTTGGGGGGGGGTGGAAATTCCTTAAATTTGCATAAGAGCTTGCTAAACATTTTGGGTATACAGCCTATGGAGGCTGATACCTGATAAAGGAGAAAGTGTGGAAATGGGGGCTGCAGACACACCAGCCATTACATCAGTCTTCCCCTTATTATCCGACTTGCCACTTTTCTCTTTTTACCAAGAATGCATGTGATTGATTTAGTGTGAGATGAATGAAGTCTTGAAGTCAAGTTCCCTTTGACACTGTTGATTCAAGTGAGTATATCCCACATACCAATTTTCAAGGCACTGGGCCAATCCAGTGAAACATGCCTACTTTTGAACTCTTGCAGGGGACAAAACATATTTCCTCACAACCAGAGATGCCCAGGAACCTCCTGCTGCCCTGGGGTCATCTTACAAACATCAGATCCCCTCTTATAACAGGAGCTCTCTGAATGGGTATGACTGAGGATGAGCCCCTCTCATAAGCTTTGTCCGATAGAATAGAGGGTATTCACAGTACGTTTAAGGAACTAGCCAGGTATTTGGCTTTCAAATATAAAATATTTTCATTACATGTTAAGTCAGGTCAGCTAGCAATTGAATTCTACATCCAGTATGTGGAGCATTCAAAAGACTCTCAGATAAATCAAGTGCTAGGCTCCAATGAGTACTGACAACACTTAGATCTCAACTCAACATATCATTAAAGAGTTCATTCAATATCTCAGGAAAGCTGATAAAGATAAACAAAATAATGAGAGACCCTAAAAAATGTTTCTGGGGAAAAAGCAATGATTATTCAATGCTATCCTGGCAAAGTGAGAACAGAAGATTAAAATAATTGAAAGTAAAAAAAAAAACCCAAAACCCTCTCAATTGCTTTCATCATATGGCCTCACAAGGGAACTGGGCTGGTCAATTACTCAGAGTACACAGCACCCTGACAACTGGGTACACAATCAATGCCACGGCTGGCATCCTGTTATGGACTGATGGTTTGTGACCCCTACAATTCATATGTTGAAATCCTAACCCCTAGTCTGACTGTATTTGGAGATGAGGCCTCTAAGGGAGTAATTAGGGTTAATTGAGGTTATAAGGGTGGGGTCCTGATCTAATAGGATTAGTGTCCTTATAAGAACCAGATAGGGAAGGAAGAGAGCTCCACCAGTAGTCCAATTGACTGGAGCCTTGATTGTGAACTTCTAGCTTCCAAAACTATGAGAAAATAAATTTCTGTTCTTTAAGCCATCCAAGCTATGGCATTTCATTATGGCAGCCTGAGCTGACTAATACATACATGCGGTGTATATCTTATGCATAATAGCACCAAAGACCTGGATAAAGAAATATGCTCATTTACCAACTGTGACACTACACACTTATTTTTCCATTTCTAAACATAAAACTCAATTTCGTTATCTAGGTGCTGGTTATACAAGTGTATTTACCTTGTGAAAATAATGCGCTTTTTAAAAAATATATGATATACTTTAATAAATGCTAACTTAGAAATATAGAGCTTGAACACCTGGTCAATCCCGTTCATTTTATCAGATGTATAATTTGGTAGAAAGCAAAGAAAATACAGAACCAAGCCACAGCTTACTTTTCCAGGAGCTGTTGAGCACAAATGCAGAACAGCAGCCTCTGCAATTCTAACTGTCTCCTTCCACCTGGAAGACCTCCTACCAGGAGGCATCAGGAGGTCTGATGTTTCTAGAGTCCTTATCAGCCGTTTACCCCATCTG